>NW_020897693.1:27230731-27249656 GCF_003984885.1 Neopelma chrysocephalum
TCTTCTCTTCTCTTCTCTTCTCTTCTCTTCTCTTCTCTTCTCTTCTCCATTGCTCAGCAATATATATGCTACAACTGCTTTGCAGGAAAAAAATAGATATCAGAAACAGTATTTCTCCCCTTCACGCATGCTTGCAGTATCTAATGGTATTGTAGCAGTAATTTTCTCAATAGTGGTTCATTACCAGCATTTAACAACCCCTTCTGGCAATTAACTAATTATCTTGCCTTTGACTATGGTGAAAGGAAATGGCTATCAAGGGTATTCTTTGCCCAATTAACCAAAAGCAGTAGACACATTCCTAGTAATAATTGTAGAAGGTAATCCCTCCAAAATGCAGTCATCTTATGCAATTTTTCACAGGAGCTGTGCAGTCTGAAATGTTAAATTAAAGAAATTCAGAGGTGTTAACGTGTGAGGTTGTGGGATTTTTTGTTTGTTTGTTTTCCTAAACAAGTATTAGGACATGAACATTCTTCTGTAAAATGCCAGTTCTTGGGCTCTGCCAAGGTTCGTGGTATTTTCAGAGCTCAGACTAATGCAGCCATGAGCAGCTCTGGCTGGTATGGTCTCTAGTGTCGTGGGAGCTGGATGTAGCTCAGGGGATGATTCTGCTTGGCCAGCTGCCTTTTCCCCAGAAGAGCTGCCATGGCTTCCTCCACGTGGGCGGAGAGATGGATGGATGGGGATGTATGCCTCCTACAGAGGGCACAGCAACAATTCCATATGGCCCATGCAGAAAAGACAAGACAAAGCTGGTTTCTCTCCTTAGTAAAAAGATAGGACTGTATCTCTCAGTCAAAATGTCTTTAGATTTCAAGTACTCTAATCTATGTAAGACTTGTAACAAAAAACCCCGAACAACTCACCACTATATAACAGTTGCTGGCTAAAAGTTCTTCAGTGAAAGATGGCATATTGTGAAATAATTGTTGAAATAAAGGATATACTTTTATTAAAATGACCAATGACATAATTTATAATTTCTCATTTTCTTCAGAGGAAAAGACTATGCTTCTTACATCTCATAATGCTAAACAAGTAATCTAATAGGAACCATGAGAGGTACAAACTTAATGGCAGTTCTTACCTTTTTCTCCATGTTCTTAATGATTTTTTGCTCTTTCTGTTGGCTCAAGCTGACTCCACATTTTGTCAGATGACCAAAATGCCACTGCAATGTGGGGTACTTTTTTCCCATTTTATTTCCCCACAGAAAATAATAATTTATACACTTGTAAATGACTCACAACTCTCAAAAAACATCTGAACAGTATCACTGGCTTTTCTTTTCTTCCTGTTAGTGGGAATGGAAAAAAAGCAACAATCCCCTCTTCTCTCACCCCTCCCATCCTCAACTGTGAACTGTTGCTATTTTCTGCCTAGGAACAAAAGCGGATTTTAGAAACCTGGAGATATGAATAACTGCCAGTATTTCTACTCACTTTAGAAGTAATAAAAACATAAATAGGCTAGAAATTCAGAACTCTGGGACCTTGCATTGTAATAACAATTACAAAGTATCTGGGAAAAAAAAAGTCAGTTTGATTTTCTTCCTCAGAAAGTAGTGTTTGTGGCCTTTTAATGTAAAACTCTTTCTCCTCAGTGATCTCTCTACTTGTCTTCCTTACCATTCACGTAAACAAACCAACCCAACAGCCCCCTACATGCAGTTTCTAAATTCTTCAGGTTTCTCACCATTTTCTCTGATCTCCTAGCTCTGAATGAATAGGATTTATTTAACCTTTTGCAGTGGGCAAGGCTCTCTGGAAATATCCTTGTTGAAGGAAATGCAAGACATAAAATATACGGAGGTGGAGATGTCACATTCGATTAATTTTATTAAAAATTACTCTTCACTGAAAAGTAAAAACTTCGTTAATATCTAAAATCAAATATTTCTTTGATTTCATAGAAAGCCTTCAATTAATTCTAATGAGTGATCAAGTCAAAAGTTTGTAGAAAAGTCACCTCGTACATAGAGCATATTCTAATGTGTTTAAACCTGTAGTCTCTGCTGTTTAGTGTCTCATTTTTTCTTAAATAAATGCCTTAGTTATCATTTAACTCTGGATCAAAAGCAGATGGATGTAGCGTCCACGTGGACGCTGCCTTTATATAATAAAGAAGTCATGGCACGCTCTCTGTGAGGTGGTAAACAAAGAGATTTATTTAAACAGCGCGCGCCTTTTTATATCTTGATCCCACGTGACTCTTAACCAATAGGAGGGTCTGGCTCTGCGCATGTCCCCTAGCTTCGGTGCCTACCTGTTGCACCTCGGGACATGTTCCCTACATCTCCCCCTTCCTAACTGTATAAGAAGGTCACGAGAACATTACAAAGGCAACAGCGCAAACAATCAGAACAGTACATTATAAACTACCAAGGCTCGCAATGATCCAGCATTCTGCTTGCCTTGGCCTCTTATAGTCCTATTGTGAACCTTTTAAAACTTTCTTATATTCCTATAGGGTAGTGCAACTTGGAGAAATAACTTTATTAACCTATAGGCCTTGGCCTAACCGTGCAAACTTATAAGCTTTATTAACCTGAGGGTTTTAAATAACTGGGGAGTACAACTTTATAAAGAAACGGGCTAAGCTTAGCAAAACTAAGTTCTCTTAAATGACCCTGTGGCGGAGGTATTGTTATTTGTGAGGTGTTTTAGTGTTCCAATATTTGTCCAGACATACAACACTCTTGTTCATTCATACTCTCATTCGCTTTGATGGCCATCATTTCACGCATCATACACACACATTCATGGGTTTTTATAAACTGTTTTTTGCCACACTGGTCGTCCTTAAAGTAAACCTTAAACATAAACATAACCTTCTTATAACTTCTGCGTCATTCTGGTTCTTGCTGATGTGATTTTGTACCTTGTGGGGTGCAACAGACCTGGAAGGGGTTCATTTTAACTCTTTTCTTCAGACTCACCAGCGTAGCCTCTATCCTAAATCAGATTTAGTGGTTCCGTCCACTGCCCAGATACCAGATCCTTTACCATGACCGATGATTTGGGAGAGGTACACTAGCCTGGGGTTTGTATTACCTTTCTTACTCACATGTTTCCAGCTTGTCACAATTGGAAAATTAATACATACATGGTTTTTCACAGATATTCTTTTAGTTATACAGATTCTCTCCCCCCTTTTTTGTTTAGTTGACACTGTTTTGTTGTGTTGTGTGCTCTTTGTGTAATTACCTGTGTAATGAGTGAGTGTGGAACACTTATGATATAAGAATTTTCCTATTTGATAGGAGATATAGCTGCTTTACTGTGAATATTATGGACCAAGAGTTGCTGGGCAACTAAGCCAAAGTGTCTCACACTTTTGGCCTTTTCTGCAGTGGGTGTTGTGTAGGTTACGTGATGCTGGTATATACCTACTGTTACATGTACATATTATAATATGTCCATTTCAGAGATGTGTGTGATATCTGTTTGCTCAATCTCATTTGCAATTAACCATGCGGGGTTAATGCATTCTGAGATGGCATTGTTGTGATTTTTTGACAGTTTGGGCGTGACATGATGGAGTCTTGAGCTAATTGAATGTTATTTGAATTGTCTGTTTAAGGAACTTGTGTTCTGATGGAAAAATGAACTAGACAATTTCGCTTGCTTCAAGACCTTAGATATGATGTTAAATGTTGTTATTTTGCCAGTCACTTCGTTCTTTATCAGTTGTTGGCCCTTACCTGTCATTGTGTTACTTTGTATGCATGTGTATGAAAATCCAAACCTTCTGTAATTCACAAGAAACCAAACAGAACGCATTTCAATTAACAAGTAAATACTAGGACATTTCAAACAAACAACCCTTCAAGATGGGGCATCAATTTGCAACATAACAGAAATCAGTTATAACATTCAAAGATCGCTTAATAAACTTTCCCAAGACAATACAGACGAGGTCATTTCCAGAACCTGGACAGCTGTGGTTCGTGGTCTGCGTCTGTCCTTCCCTTGTTTTGTAGCAGGATTTTACCTGAGTTATTACAGCCTTTTATGCTGTTTCCAGATGCTGGTGTGAAGGCCCTGGAGCCTTTCACTGGTCCGTGTTTGCATCTGGTCGTGGCTTTTGAAGGTAGATTAGTTGTCTTTGCCCACAACCTGTGTTTTGAGAGATGTATTAAAGTTTTACCATGAAAGCTTGCTAAGGCAGCTCGGAACCTTGCGTCCTCAGCTGGCATCCTATCCAAATTGTCCTTTGTAGCTGGCAAGTCGATGGTGGTAAAGGCAGGGTCCCCTCCTTTCAGTTCTGCAGTCTTTCTCTGCCTTGAATGACAAGCTTTGCATACATCTCATTAACAGTCCACACAGTGTTAGATGGTACATGGGGCAAAATTAGCCACTTTAGAAGTTGCAGTGGGTCTTTTTCAGTCTGATCCCACGGTAACAAGGCTGCTAATAGTTGATACCTGCTGGGAATGAGGTTTAGGCATATTTGTAGTTCAGGATTTCTCCCTCTGCCTATCCCTCTCTCTATTGCCTTGGTACGAATGTCTAACACTCTTTTGGCTTCCGGTATCAGTAGCCTGTTAGACATTGGACTGGAGTTTCCCTTCGGCAGCTGAAGCAGAGGGTGTAGCTCCTCTGTGGTTATGCCTAAAATAGGCCTTAACCGGTTTGTGGCCCCTTAAAGCTTTTGCAACTTGTGTAAATATAAAGTGGTTTTTACCTTGAGCTGCAGCAGTTGTGGAGAATCCTTTTGCTGCGTGAATTCTTGTCCAAGGAAAGTCCAGGGTAACGATTGCTGCATTTTCTCTGCTGCAAGCTGTAACCCTACATCTTGGACATTTTGGATTAGAGCAGCAAGAGTAAATGGCAGTTCATTTCCTGTGGCCATGCTCATTGGTATGCTACCTGTATGGGGGTGTATCGTGGTTGTCTGATATCTTGCTTGGCTATTTGCATCCCCTGAGGACAGACAGCCCAGCAATATACTTGCACGGGCCATGCACAAGCTCATGATGGGACAGGCAAGCCTTGGAACATCCTCAGGGTGTAGGAAGGTGGTAGAGGAACAAGTCTTTAAATCAGTTACCAATAGCGGCCAACTCGTTGGGAGCACATCGGGTAAAGGCAGTCCATGCTGCTGTGCTCCTACATGCTTTATGACTGCGCTTACTGCTCTAGTGTCTGGCAGCATTCTCCATCTGTCTCCTTTCTTGGGTGTGCAGTATATAAGGGCATTGTCTAGGCTGTTTGTTGTCACTTTGGGGCTTGCTTCGAGCTGCTTCCTCTCTGGCACATGAAAGCCTGTGGCACAGAAGGCAGCAAGCAGGACGGCAACAAGCAGGGCGATGCTGGCAGCAACGCACTTGTTTCGCCCTCGGCACCCTGGGTGTAACTCAGCCCATTCCTTGCCATTAGAGTATTTTGGGGCATTGCTGCAAAGGGGTCTCCAGATATAATCTCCTTGGAAGTGGTCAGTGCTACTGCATCTGACACCACTTGTTCTAAGTCTGGCCTCTTTTTGTATTCCTAGCTGGGCTTCTAGGGCCGCAGCTAGAGAGGCAGACCGGTGTTTTTCAGAGCTAAATCCTCGGTAAGGTTGAACCAGCTCAGCGGTGCTGTGTTCAACCCCTCCAGAGAGGGTTTGCAAAGCCTTTTCATAGCTTGCATTCACCTTATCAGAAGCCAACTGCTTATACAGCATCTCTCTGGCCTCATTGTATTCAATTTGCCTGTGCAAAGCAGTCCGCAGCTGATTTAAATGTTGTGAGTTTTGCTCAGCACAACTTTGTAACACTCTTGTGCTGGGCAGGTCGCTGTTTTTGTCTGTGGTGAGAAGCCTTCTCGTGGCTCTCAGCGCCTGTTTGATTGTTACTTTGTATTTTTCTCAGGAGTGATTTAATTGGGCACCTGCTGTGCTGTGTCTCCCTTCTCCAGTCAATGGATTTACTGTTATACCAGTTGGGGTGTTTGGTGTGTTATTGGCACTATTCTCCCGAAAGTCAGATAAGCAGTGCACATGTTCTGTGTCATGTGAGGTGGAAAAATGGATGGAATTCGATGCCTTCGGATACCCGCAGGCATCATTTAGGGATATGCCACTATCTCTTACCAAATGCCTCAGCCTCTGAATAGCTCCGTGTAGGAGCTCAGGCTGAGGGGCGTGGCTTTGGCTAAATTCATTTGAGTATGCCCGATTATCCTTCAGGCCACCCAGTCGAACTGCCTTACCCCTGTTTTCCCACCTCTTATCCGACTTTTCCCTGTCTGCCTTTTTGCTCCTTCCCGACGGAACTACTGAGAATTCCTCCTCCTCCTCCCCCCATCCCCCCCTCCCCGTGGCTGCGGCATCCTCGGTTGCCGGTGGGGGGGTGTGGGCGGGTGTCGGAGGCGGCGAGGGGGCGGGGCTACCTCCCCCCTCGCGCCTATGGGTGGGGCGGGGCGGCTCAGGGACCGGAAGAGACAGTTCAGTATCCGGGCATTTTAATGGGCAAGATGGTGACGCCCATGAGGTACCACGTGGCTGGCAGTCATCCGCGGGACGGGGGGGCGATTCTGCTGGCTTGCCCCCCCGGTCACCGTGACGGAGCCCTCTGCGATGGTCCCATGAGTGGGGATCTCGCGTCTCAGGCTCCGTCCCCTCCCAACGGCCCGTGTGCCTTTGGCTCTGGGCTTCTGACTCAGTGCTCAATTCACGAACATCTCCCATTCCCCCCCCGCCAGACTTTGGGCGTTTGTGTCCCTACGCCTAAAAGTTGGGCGGCTGCTGCGGGCAGTGTTATTGGGGGGGTGCTTATGGGTGTTATGCTCTTGCGTTGTCCTTTCGTGGGCTGTGTGTGGTGAATCTGTGTCTTTTGAAATTGCGGTGAGGAAAAAGTTCCTCAGTTTACCTTTTCGCGGCGGTTTGGATGCGCGCGGGCAGAAATTCTTTGTGTAGTTAGTGGCTGCTGGTTCTGGTCGGCTGGTTTCCTGGCTCAGCGGCGGTGGCTGCAAACAGCGGTGGCACGCGGCTGGCGCGGGGTCGTCTCGCGGCGCGGGGCTGCTATCGGCTGCGGCGGCGGTTTGGCGGCAAGGCTTCTCACGGCGCTGTGGCGCGGGGTCCTTGTCCTCTCCGCGGCGGCTCGGCGCGGCGGCTGTGGGGGCTCGGCGCGGCGGCGGCGGCGGGGAAGCGGCGGCAAAAGCGGCAAAAGCGGCAACAGGTTCTCTGTGGGTTCGCGGCGGCTTTCGGCGGTTTTTACCGATTTTAAGGGTCGGCGCAGTCTTTACAGACGGCCGGGGGTCGGTGGGGAGCGGCTCCAGGTGTCCCGCAGTTCGCTAGGCGCCGCGGGGGGGTTTTTCCTCTACGCTGAGGCTTCACGCGGTGGCTACAGGCATGCGCGGGTCGGCAGAAGGTGGTGGCGGGGGCTCGCTAGGCGAGGTGGGTCCGGGGGCTGCGGGCGTTCGGTGTAGCTTCCCCTGTCCCGCACGGCTTGTGGGCGGGGGGCGGGGCCGGAGGAAGGGGCAGCGAACGCTTGCAGGGGAGGCGGGCGGCGTGGAGCTGGGAGGCTTTCTGCTAGGCAGTCAGCCAAAGCGGGGGGCCGGGCGGGGTGGCTGGGGTGGTACGGGCAGCGGCACGCTGGGCCGCGTGGCTGTTTCAGCTGCGGCGGCGGCGGTGGCGCAGCAGGGGTTTCCCCGCGATTTCGGCGCGTCCCGCGGCTCAGGGGTCCGGGCTGCGGTCACGCTGCCGGTCGGGGAACAGTCCTAGCCGCGCAGGCTGCCTTTCAGCTCACTCACCGCTGTGATGTTGTTTCGGTCCTCTCCGCTTTCTCCGGTGCCCGCCCGCTCTGATCTCTCGGCGAGTTCTTCTTTCTTCTTTTTTCTGTGCACTAACCTATCTTTTTTGAGCTCACTAATTTCGTTCCTTGGACTCCCCCAAGGCAACGTTTACAGACGTCTAGGTTTTTTTCGGTAAAAGGACTCCCACTTTATAAAACTAAAGTGATAACCGGAGATCCTACCGATAGAACCTGGTACAGGTTTTAAAATATCTGATCTAATGTAGATTCGGTCCCTTTGGGGCGCCATATGTAGCGTCCACGTGGACGCTGCCTTTATATAATAAAGAAGTCATGGCACGCTCTCTATGAGGTGGTAAACAAAGAGATTTATTTAAACAGCGCGCGCCTTTTTATATCTTGATCCCACGTGACTCTTAACCAATAGGAGGGTCTGGCTCTGCGCATGTCCCCTAGCTTCGGTGCCTACCTGTTGCACCTCGGGACATGTTCCCTACAGATGGATATGACTATCCATATGTCTTACACATCCTATGGGTTCACCATCCTATGACTCTTTATTCCTTTATACTTTGACAATATCTATTACTTCTTGAAACTTTGGAGAAATAAAGCAAGCTTAAGTCACCAAAAAGCACCTAGATTCCATGCTTTTGTCAGTTAGAAACCATAACTAATGAACAACAGTTTAGAAAATATAGTCTTCTATTGCTAGTGACCAAAATTCTGCAGGCAAAATAAAATGTTAATGTGTTATCCAAAGGAGGGAACAATTGACCAGATGATTAGCAATGAGAAAAATGAAAATCTGTCTATAAGAATGTGGTGGTTTGGAGAACTACCAGAGAACTAGAACTCCTTTTTGTTGTTCCTGCCCCTGCTCCACTCCAATAATGAAGGGGCAATACGAAGAAATATAAGAAAAAATAACAATTTACTAAAGAAAATAGCAGTAACTACAAAGACACAGTGAAGAAAACAGTTTAAACCAAAAAGGTGCAGAAATATTGCCTGGTACTCCCATCCCAAGACAAAGATGAAATGGCTCACATATTGCTCCCTATGCGCTATGTGGTCTCACCGGGACAATGACTAGGTGGTGGAGAGGCTTCCCCCTGGACCACACCACCAGGAAAACAAAGAAAAACAATGTAGCAAAGGGGTTTCCATGGGAGGACAGCAAGCAGTAACAGGGTACAGGGTTTCTCTTGGTAGGGGCCAGCAAGTGGCAACAGTAACAGCAAACCACACACCCTGGCTGTGATGTGGTGGTATTGAATGTTCAACACTAAGGCTCCTCCCCCTTGCTTTATAGCCATAACAAAGAATTAGACTTGCGGATAAAACAGTTTGTAGTAAACAAGACATTTGTTTGTAGTAAAATATTCCATATAGATGCCATTCCCTGTGTTGTCTTAAAGCCCTTTTTAAAAAATCCTTTCAAATAAACAGATGATGAAAACATGATAAAATAAAGAAGTGTACAGTGCTACACATTGTCTATGGTATCATATGAATGAAGACTTCACAGGACAAACTCATACATTCTTGCAAAACTCTCAAACTACATATACAGTATTCAACATGGAATTTTCTACTGGAAAGTTGCATACATGTGAAAACCAAAGTTCAAAAGAATGAAATAACTATCACATGACAGTGAAATATTTTAAAGTACATTATTTGGCTAAATAAATATAAATATAAACTTAGCTTAAAGCAAATATGTATACAATTTACATAAAATAAGACCTATTCAGAGATTCCAAGTAGCTGCTGCTTGACTGAATTGAACTCTTATATAGTTAGCAGCAACAAAGAAAAAATTCTCTGTCTATACCCTCCTCTGTAATGCTGTGTTGTCAGAAAAGACATTTTACCTATGCTCTCCCCATACTCCAAATGGAGGATCATGTTCCAGCTTAGCATAAAGATAGATGTAGTGACACATCATGCCTAAAGTAATATCCCAATTACACAGCAGATGGAGCCCAGTTCCTCAGACTAGTTGGGAAACTTACCTCAAAAGAAGTATTTTAGCATGAAAAGAGATCAATACAGCACAACAGCAGGAATTTTTATTCTTCCTAGTATATTCTTAGCAAACTTACTTCTTGTTGAAGGAAAAAAGCCCATTGTAATAATTATTTCTCTCTGGTCCACTGCAGACATGCCACTTGAAAACATTCAGTAATATCACCACAGCAATCCTTAGAAAGAGAACATTCATGATTAATATTTTAAAAACAGCTTTTTCCATTTTGAGGCAAATAATTGATGCCTTAAGCCCATAATGGTTTTCTTATTTTTTTACCTTATAAGTTTTATAGGTAATAGAAGTAGATTTTAGAAACACTCCTTTCTCCCTCTTCCCCGTAGTACCCCTTAGTTTATACATTCCTTAATCCTCTCACCTCATTCCATATACCCCATATCAACCCTATTCCCATATCCAGTAGAAGATGTTTAGTCTCTTAGTCAAGGCAAGCCTGTCTTGTTTGGAGAACGCTTATATCTTGGCCTAAACCGCAGGACAGAGTCAAGGAACTGGGTGACTCTGCTCTCTGTACCCCCAAGATGATGAAGAATGATGAAGAGGGGGTCCCAAAAAGCCCCCCGACCCAATTCCAGGAGGCGGGCCAGGGGGTGGACCAGGCCAAAAGTTATAGGGTGGACACACTTGGGATTGGCCAGATATTGTTATAAATGTAACATCTCGGTCACAGCCCAGGGCGCGCGCGTCGTGTAACATCTTTGCCTTGGCATAATTAAATCCTTTCCGTATCTCACCCCAACTAACGGCTCCTAGATTTTTTTCGTAGCACCAGCTGAGCAGGCATCAAATTCATCTGTTCATTCATCTGCAGAGTGCTATTTTTTTTACCCTCCTTGTAGGGTTCCCTGATACCTGAGATGGAGATTTTCAAAAGCATTTCTTTGGAGGCCTACCTTCCTTTCTGCTACAGTCAAGGGTAAAAGTCATCTTGATTTTCACTAGGAGCAAAGAACTGTAATTTCTAGTTATAGTTTCTTCTTGCTATAGACTTCTGATTTCTGACATCATCATAAATTTTTAGTGTTTCTAAAAGAACTGCTTTTTTGACAGTCATTCCACATATATGTGGAATATTTCCACAAAATAGTCTGCATGCTAGTTTTATTGCTATTTCCAAGTACAGAAGATATAACTTAAACATAAACCAAATTATTAATTATAATTAATTTTGAAATATCAGCATCATTAACTAGGCTAACCCCTTCTTTTCCAGTTTCTATGAAACTGTATTTGTACAGTTGTTAGAATGAACAAAGAAAGTGTCTATGCCATTTTGTAGGACACTTCAGAATGGTAACATCCAGGCTGCACAGAAAATGGCTGATTTCCACTATAAACAAAAAAGGCATTAGCATTGCATAATAGCTCCAGGGCTGGTTTCAGTGGCATTATGTCACATAAGGATGAATGTGAGAATTGCAAGGTGATCTGGGGTGAAAAGCACAGTATGTTTCCTAAACTAGAAACAGTCAAAACCTATTGAGGCACCCTAACAACACTTACTTTCAAAACCATTCAGAAAATGAACATATCTCCATAAAAGCTTTCGCAATTATTTAACACCTTGGGACAAGTATTCCTATGTCCTTAGTATGGAAGGTTTTGTCTGGATTGCAAATTACTACTTAAGGTACACATTTTTCTGTCTAAATCTTCAGCACCCTTGGTGCTCACGCCCGCGTGTAGATAAAGGCATCCTTTGACACTCAGTGCTGGCGATGTTTGTCAGTTCTATGGCTCTGGCTTGAGGCTCTCAAATAGTCATGAGACAATCTGAGGGAGTAGCCAGAGGTTTGAAGTTAACAAAAAGTGACTGAGTTTATATCGAGGCCTATGTTAAATAAGGTTAGGTCATTTAGTTTAAGTAAGCACATTGTTTATAAAGAATGCTGGTTTTAAAGTAAGCATTTTTTAATCGAAATATTTATGTTAATGCCTCATTGTGTGGCTCAATTTGTCCCTTAACTCAAAAAGGTTTGTGAGAGGTCAGTCAGAATTATCACTTGACATCTTTTTTTTACTTGTTTTTCTTGTCTTGGAAGAGTTCTTTTATAGCTGCAGGAGGAAACTAAATGTGTACACTGACACTTAAAGGTATACGATGTTATCTAAACACCGAGAGAGAATATATAGAAATACAAAATATTTGGCAAATTATTTGAGAAATCACTTTTGAGAAACCATAGTCTGTGTACGTAGGCTTATAGACAGAGAGCAAAAATTTTTTGAATAATTTTTTAATCAAACTGTACCAGTGAATATTAGACTGGGAAAAACGCAGACCCCCCTCTAGGAATATTATATCACTTTTAAGTGGCCTAGCAGTAGAGTTTGCAAGAAAATGTCATTTTTTTTTATTGTCAAGATACTAGCAAAGATCTACCTTCTTAGAGGTAGATTGTATCAATGCTGGGAGGTTATCTCAGAAAGAGAATTTTGAGTGATAGCTGTTTGGTACTGAATGGAAGGCTGGAAAATAAAGAACAAGGGATATTGTCTCAAGATCAGTGTAGCTGAGTTCCAGGTACAGGTACCAAAGCACCAAATCTGTGTTTTGTGCTTGGACTTCTTTTGATTAATATCTAAAAAGTATTTAGTATGAATGCTTATGTATGCAGTATTACACTGTCAATTTTTTGTATGCAGCACTGCATACCATAGTCCTACTCAATAACTATCAGCTGTAAACAAACATTTCTGAAGTGGCTAATTCTGACAAGAATCATCGGATCTTCGTGTTCCTGCGACATAGGCAATCCCATAGGCAGGAGAAAACCCAAGTGCAAGCTCTCAGACAAGAAAAATAGTCTGCTGTACCATGTGGTCAGCCATGCAATGAATGGGACACTCAAGAACAGCCCTTTTCACTGTGCCATTTATAGTTTTATGAATGCACGGGATGGATATTCATCTTGTGCAGGTTTATCAGTGGGACCTCCTAGTTTTACTACACCCACACAATTAATACAGTAAATGTGCCTACATAGGATCCTTTCAATATTTTTTATTTCATCTATTTTTTTTCTTTATGCTTGAAACCTTTTCTACCTTGATCATTTACATAGTCATTACAGGAACAAGTCAGTCTAGGCAGGAGGAATTGCCCCACATTGTCTAAATTTTTCTTAAAATTATCTATTTTTAACTTTTCTATACTGAAATGTTTCTGGAAATTTTCTGCACTGAAGTGTATTCCAGGATCTAAATTTTCCTCTTCTTCATTTTCTTCTACTTTTTTTTCCTCCAAAATACTGCACTGTAAACCATATACAGATAATTTCTGATGTAATCAGAATTCTAAATGAATATCACCTACTTAACATTCTTTTATGACAAAACAGATAAGTGAATATGTTAGTGTCTGATACTAGATAACATGGTCTACAAACAGCTGAAAGTTAATGGGAAGAAAAAAAACAAGAGGAGAAAAAAATGGAACCTTTCAATTTAATGCAAAAAAAATTTTTTTTGGTTCTTTGGCTAGCCTGGTATAAGAAGAGTAATTTTATTACAAGTCATTACGGACCTAAGAGTATGCTTGATGTTAAAGTATTAGAGAAATAAAACTGACACTGGATGAAACAGTTTTTGAAATGTCTTTCCATAAACTTCCGACTGAAGTGCTAAACATTATAGGCTACAAATTATTCTCTTGTATACGATTGCACTTTGTTAATTGTCAGAGTGTAGGTTAACTTACATTCACCTCCTAGTTCCCTGTAGTAGCACTGCGAACTAATTTTTTTCACAGCATGACACCACTGCTTCATGCCAGCTCCCTGATGTCCAAAACGGGAGGCAGAGAACCAGATACACAGACCAAGAGGAACTGAGTTTAATCATGTGGTCCACCTTGTCTCAATGTTTTTCTCAAACACAAGGACTGTAGCTACCTTGTTGAAAATGTATAAATAAGGGTAAAGTACCGAATTAACTGTAAAATTTGTATTTTAGACTGCAGATTAGGAATAAAAGCTTAATTCTACAACACAGTCTAAGTGTATCTTAGATGCAGTATTTAGAAGCATATCTTAGATGAAGTATTTAGTGATCAGTATTTTTTTGTTCCTAAATATTCTGAGTTTGTTCTTCCATTTTCAGTAGTCTGATGAAGGCCATATGTGAATCTATAAGTACTTATGGACTACTTATGAACTACTTCTTTGAATGAAAGCTATTCGTAGCTTATTCTTTATGCCACTTACTATCTGTCTCACCTCCAGATGTGTTAAGAATTACAGTGAAGGTATTTTCAGCAAAACATGTTTGTATAAGCATATGTGACTCTTTCTAATTCTGACAGCAATCTTGTGACCAGAAATGCATTTTGTATATTTGCTCAACACAGACATGACTGTTTAAAAATGCTTGCCATGCCATGGATGTGGTACGTATGATTCACTAATCTTATATTTTATTTTTATGTATTGGTTATTTAACAATAGCAGCTGTGGCACTAAAAGGAATTAACATTTCATCATACCAGGTACTGTGCCTGTTAGCAGCTGTCCAAATATCTTCAAAACAGGCGATGGAGAAGTGCAAAACATTTTGCAATGATTTTTGAAGTATTGTCTCGAATATAGCCTGTGTTAACAAGCTATATTCGAGACAATACTTCAAAAATGTATGTACACGGACAATTTCTAGCACAAAATGAGATAAGCATGGATGAAAATCCTTGTGGAAATCCTACATGCTTCTGCTGGAAAAAAAGTACATGCGCTGACAAGTGAAATAGCATACAGGTCTTTGAGTAGATGCTATTTTACCTACTGTTCTTCATCAATGAGCAGTAAATGATGCTCAAATTTGATGACCTGAAAGGGTGGTCAGTTATTGAAACAGGTTGCCCGGGGAAGTGGTGGAGTCACCATTCCTGGAGTTATTCAAAAGACATGTAGATGTGGCACTTAGGGACATGGAAGTGGGTTTAGTGGTGGACTTGGTAGTGTTAGG
This sequence comes from Neopelma chrysocephalum, assembly GCF_003984885.1. Lineage (NCBI taxonomy): Eukaryota > Metazoa > Chordata > Aves > Passeriformes > Pipridae > Neopelma > Neopelma chrysocephalum. The sequence goes on from NW_020897693.1 coordinate 27,245,488, forward strand.
TTAGTGGTTGGACTCAATTTTCTTAGAGGTCTTTTCCAACTTAAATGATTCTATGATTCTATGATAGCAGTAGAAAGAACAACCCCAACAAACTCCATGAACTCGGTTATACTGAAAGTAAACTATTTTATGATAATCAATTTTCAATTAAATATTCTGCATTGAGCCTGCTGCAGTGGATGTCAATTGTAATTTGTAAAGAGAAATCAATATTTGGTCAAACATTTCTAGAAAATGTTATGGAAAATGCTACTATAAAATTCTCAACACTGCAACAAGACTGTGGAGCACGTTACAGGGAGTCCAAAGCAATGCTCAAACAGAACAATGAAACAAGCTGACAGACGCTGTCAAAATAAAAATAAATTAAAACCCCAGTGTTTTTGGCAACTTTCCTAAGAAATAGATACACCAAGGCTGAGCTAACTCTAAAAATGGGTTTATGGTATTTAAACCATACAGTTATGAGCAGTTAAACATCTGACACTTTGGAGTATAGTATCTCAGAAATTGTATAGTACAGTTACCTAAAAGGAAGGGTTCAGAAGAAGTACAAAATATCAGCTAGAACTATAGACTGGTGAAACATCATCTGTTTCAATGATACACACTATTATCAGAGAACAAGACTAGAAGGAACATTTTGCAAAACAGCTGATATCCAGATTTAGCTGGTAGAATAGAAAGAAGAAAAGCAGATATTATCTAAGCTGTAACATTCCTTACCACAGACCTATTCCTGGATCATCTGTGAAATTGTTACCAGGGACCTGGTACCCTGTTACCTATCACTGTGTCCACTGATAGGACCTGGGAGAACAGCCTGAAGCTATGTCTGGGGAGGTTTAGGTTGGATATTGGAGAAAGGTTCTTCACCCAGAGTGTGGTTGGGCACTGGAACAGGCTCCCCAGGGAAGTGGTCACAGCACCAAGCCTGACGGAGCTCAAGAAGCATTTGGACAATACTAAAGTGTATGCTATGCCTATGGCTGGGACAAAACAGTAAGCCAATCTCTGTTAAAAAAAAAATTCAAATTTGACAATCTAAAGGGTGAATTACTTTTTAATGAAACAGTGGAAAGTACTGAGAAATGTCCCAGAGAATGGGAATAACTCAGTGAAACAGAGCAGCTCCAAAATTTAATTAAATCACTTTCTTGTTCTTATAAATATCCTTCCTTGGTCAGAAAGGGTGACTTGGTTTTCTGCAATTATTTCCTACTGATGCATAAGAAATGCCATAAAAATGGAGTTCTGCATAGTGTGGGTCCTACCTATTACATGTTGAGCCTCTGCAGGTTGAGGGAAATGCTTAAGGGATGATGCTGAGAATCTGGAAATATATTTAGAGTCCACATGTGTTTTTAGTTTATCCAAATGCAGCAAAAGAATTAAGCCTGTGTCTCTTAATTTCCAGAGTTAGATCATATATTGACACCTCATGAAACCATGGAAAAAAACATGCTGGGAAGAACTCAGATCAGGTAGTTTCAGTATCTACCCTGACCCAAGTTAACCATGACTGATTTGCATTTATGACTGCTAGACCCTTATAAAAGACAATCTTCTCAATACACCAAGTGAAAATGCTGTAAGTCTCCCAAGTCACCTGGAATAGCTAGTTTATCTCTGCTGTAGTTGCCAGGCAACCATCACAATCTTCCAGTTGCTAAAAATTGTCTGACTGGAGTTGACCTTACTTTTATGCCATGGTTACCCCTACAGCCTTGCCCAAAATAAAAAAATTCTGTCAATTTGCCAGAAACAAATTTCTGTCATTACACTGAAATTTTGCAGCCCATTAGCCCATACTGCCTTTAGGTGTCCCATTGGCATGAGCTGCTAAAGCAACCGATTTATTTCAGTTAGAAGCAAGATTTTTGTCTTTTAGAGCATGTTCATTTCTTTCTTAATTTCTTTTAAATGAATATTCATATTGATTCTGAGCATGTAGACCTGGGGATCTATTCTGCATTGCAGTCTTAGCCAAAATCTCAATTAGATCAGATAGTAATGCATTCTATTTTTAGGAATACAGTATGTGGCGTTTGTGGCCTTACAGCAATAAAATACATGTCACTAATTACAGTGTTTCAGTGTGAATAGACAGATCAATATCGGTGCAGAACTGACAATCAAGAAATTCCGTGTCAATTGAATCACATTAACTTTTAATTTTTTTAGTATTCATTGCTTATATTGCAAAAGAGGCATGAAAATGAAACTGTTTCACAAAATGGTTTTACCCCAGACAACAACTAAGTACCACACAGTTGCTTGCTCCCTCTTCCCACCCCTTAGTGGGATGGGGAGGAAGAATCACAAAAAGGTAAAACCTATGGGTTGATATAAAAGCAGTTTAATAATAAAGTAAATAAAGATAATAGTGGTAAACATAATGAAAAGGAGAGGCAGAGAAAGGAATAAAACCTAAGAGAAAAAAGTGACATGCTATACGATTTCTCACCACCTGTTGACTGATGCCTAGTCCATCCCTGAGCATCAATTGGCATGTTCCAGCCAACTCCACCCCAGTTTATATAACGGGCATGATGTTCTGTGGTACGGAATATTCTTTGGGCTAATTCTGGTCGGCTGTCCTGGCTATGATGCCTCACAGCTTCTTGTGCAGCTCCTCACTGGTAGAACATGGGAAACTTAAAGTCCTGAAAGTCCTTGACTTGGGGAAAGCATTACTTAGCAACGACTGAAACATCAGTGTGTTACCTACATTATTCTCATACAGAATCCAAAAGATAGCACTGTACCATCTACTAGGAAGAAAATTAAATCTATCCCATCTGAAACCAGAACACAAAAATAGACATATATCGTTCTTATATTGCGACCAGTGGAGGTAAAAAAAGAGATGTTAAAGGTTCCTGAAGACAAAGTGCTCAGCCTAAATTCCAGTGCTACTTCATCCACCTAATTTAACAACATCTAAAATTCTTAGAGAAACCATCCAGAAAGAAAACTAATATTAAACAGTGAGCTACTAGGGTACTGCTAGCTACCTAGATTAAATGGCTATATTGGGATAAAACTACATTTTCTCTACTGATAGTGGAGAAAGTTCCCAAGGAAGGTTCATCCCATTGAATGGTGTATTTATGTCTCTATTCACAATAGTTAAATGCAATTCAAACGAGTAACTTAAAACAGATGCCTAACTTTTGGGCAACTGGAGTTCAGTGAGGTAAATTGTTCAGTTATAGGCAATCAATGGAAAGTACTATGCAGATGGACTTTAGGATCACATTGCAATTACGTGCAACAAAGGTAGAACTACCCTGGTCTCACTTTATAGCCCTCTGATTTATTCCCTGAACACTACCCTTTCTGTAGATACTTTTCATGTGTTGAAGATGGTTTTTTCCAGCACTTAAAAAAAAGATTTAAATCTAAAAGATTAGAGTAAGTGATGTACTGTTTATTTCCAGATAGATTTAATTTATGTTCTGCAAGCTCAACATCTTAGCCTGGAATGCGTTACAATCGTGCTATAACAGTATGACACGTACTTAACCTACATTGAAAAAAGAGTGCAGGGGTTTGACAGGTAAAAATATAATATAACAGTGTTAAATATAAAAAGTTATAAGGACTTCCAACAAAGAACACAGTGATTCAGGATTGATCTTGACAAAATTCCAATTTACCTTCTATATCACTCAGAAACAAATAAGACTTAAAGGAGTTATAAGGATAATTTTCTTCTACTTTACAGCCAATTTAGGCTTTAAACAAGTAATATTTTACATTAAATTTAATGTAATGTAACTTTGCATTTCTTTTTCCAAGGTAGAGATATTCACACTACTGCTAGTGAAGTAAATAACAAAACTTACTTGGTGATGTATAATGCTAACCTCCATTTGTTCACTGATTGTTAAAAAGTCAACGTGAAATAGTATCTTAAAAGTGATTTTTATATGCTTCATAAAAAAATACTGCTGAATATGTCTTTTTTATATCAAATTGAAGTGCTTCCTGTTGAAGTTTTCAGGGAATCAAGATGATTACAATAGTTTTACAGTTTGCACATATGAAATGCTGATTGACGTGGCATCTTGGTAAGAAGATGTCTAATACTTCAGCTGTGTTATTCCTAAATCTTAAGCTGAGGTCAGACCTGGCAATGATGTGGAAGGTAGCACAAAACAATG